>NW_026854860.1:0-8007 GCF_026571515.1 Ruditapes philippinarum
CTGGGGGTTTAAAATGTGGTGTGACAGTCATGCATGTGATGTTATGTTATAAAACTCTGTTAGATAATACAAAATCATAGTAGTGAATCAAAAGAATTTAGTATTTACAGTTTCTAATTTATTATCAAAATGTATCATTTTAATTTATTGTCACTCCTGAGATCCAATAATATTAAAAGTGTGCTTGTTAATAAACCGGATTCCAAACTTGTTTACACATAAGCAGTGATAGACCGCCACCTTGGAACACAGATGATTATAATCAAAAGTTAGCTTTAAAGATAATTATACTATGCTCATCTTTGGGTAAAATACTTTTTTTTATAGAAATTTATTGAAATCTAGTAAATTCTTCCTGAATATTTCTAATTTGAATAAGTAAATGTATATAAACTATGTTTGGGAGGAGCACATTCCCTATAACTTGTCAATATAATTTGGTCTATTCTTATAAAAAAAACTGCCAGATTTTTTAATGACACTGTGTAATCATACTGTGATTTAAAATGTATCATATTTTCTCTGTCACAGTGTATTCAAAAGATGTTTATTCTACATTTCAAAAGAGACTGTATAAGTTATTATCAGTCTTTTAAAATATGAAATTTGAGTATAATACATTTTCAAATTCAGGACGGTAATATACTTTTTTTCCAAAATCTGAAGCAATAAAAACAGCCCTAAAGACTTTATCAACTCCCTGATCCTGCATGGCTTGAAAAATAGACACTGTGAGGAGTGACTTTGAATTTTAATTGAATTCACAGTTCAAGGTATAAAAACACCTGTATGGTTAGGTAAATAAAAACCTGAACTAGAACATATTAATAGTATGTGTGAATTTACTCAGGTTAACATACTTTGCTCTATGCTAGTGAATATTTAATCTTAGGCCAAGAAAAAAATGTCAGTATCTTTTTTTTCCTCTTGGAAAAAAGAGTGTTGGAATAGATTAGCCTTTGTAATATATAAATACAGAACTAAATTCATTAATTATTTATACACATTCTTCTTCATAGAAGACACAAATAAGTTAAAACAAGCAAAGTATTTTTTTGGCCTAAAATTCATTATTGAATTTAGCATATTAAAGTAACTCCATTAAGTTTTTTTTTTTTGACATGACAGGACAGGAAATAATTTTTCGAATTTAAATGTTCCATTTCATGAAGTCATGAAGTTCATTGGTTGCATTTTATAAAGCTTGAAAAATAAATATCATAACTGAATTTTATGATGCATTATTCTTTATGTCTCAGTCAAATTTTGAGATCACATCATAATTTGTTTGTAATATTAAACATGCGCAAAATGTATACATTGTAATTATTCACTCAATGCAGTTATCATGTACATTTTAAGTTTTATACTTTAGATATAACTTATTTCTGCTGAATTTTCCATTCATTTATGAAATGCTAATTTTCTAAAATTCAAATATAAGTTCTGCCTTAGTAAATATATTTTAAAATTATCAAAATAAATAAAGTTATAATAAGGCTCATACAAAATTAATGTACTTTTTTTTTACTGTGCAATGCATTTAAGTGACCTTTACTGAAAAGCATAAAATAAAAGGCAACATTCACAATAACTAAATACACTATAGCTGCATAATATTTTATTTCAATACATATACATGTATAATTATTATATAACTCTTAACTTGGGTGATTATAAAAGGCAAATACATGTATATTGTTAGTTATACAAGTTGCTGGCGGGATATATGGGAGAATATAAATGGCTATTTGTAAATATAACCCGAGCCGTTAGGCGAGGGTTATATTGCAAACAGCAGTTTATATACGACCATAAAACCTGTCAACAATCTTTATAACAAATTTATAATACAGCAAGCATCATTTTTATAGAAAAAAGTAAGATTTCTTCATGAATCGACAGCAGTGTATATAAAACTATATAAACGTCACGATTATCCAATGAAAAATGACGTAACAAGCGTGCAGTATTATAAAATTAGTTATACAAGTTGCTGGCGGGATATATGGGAGAATATAGTATGAATACTTAGATTATTATCATCCAAGGTGCTGGCGGAGGGTTATATTGGTGTCAGGAAGTCTATATATTCTACCATCAGTAATCATATAATGAATTTATAATAATGCAAATTGTCAAGTTCATAAGAAACGACTTTCAACTGCTTTCAAAGAAGTGGGAATTTTTTAGACACATGTAATCAATGGCTACGCTATAGTGTTGCACAATAAAAAGGACTTCAAGTATACAAAGTGTATTAATTTAAGCCAATCACAAATCAAGAACTTGCAGTATTTGCATTATAATAATACACAGTGTACCCATTTTAAAGTAAAAAGGCAAGTTTTAGAAAAGTTAAATTTTGCTTGACTATTCCAATTTTATGAAATCCCAACGTATTAAGCTTTCTTTTTTATTTTTCTATTTTCTTCATTTCAGCACAATTTAACTGTAGGGTGAAACGGCGACACTGTAAGGTAAGTTAGCAAAGCAGAGGAAGACTATGTAAAAATTCTATATTGGATTTCATAATAGTTTTTATTGTACTTGTACATAAGGATTAGAAATTGCAAGCCACTGTTTATCCCTGTGTGATCATAAGAGGTGGCTAAATGAGTTCAAATTACAGGAGTCTATAATATTATGCATCTCTTAGCTCCAGCAGGTGAGGTGGTTATGACGCCTGGTGTATTTAACATCCAAGAATAATCAAAATCATTTAAGCCGCGTCACGACAAAACCAACATAATGGGTTTGCGACCAGCATGGATCCAGACCAGCCTGCCGTATGCCATATCCCCCGCCGGGGGACAAAAACCCCCGATTTTCGACCATGTCTCCCGATCTCCCGCCGTGGGATCGAAATCCCCCGATTTTCAAAAATTCAACCAACAAAAAAATTAAAGCATCATTTTTACCAATAAACATAATTAAACAATAGACTTAAACAACTTTTACAACTATATAGGCCTATGCCTGAAGTAATATTTCCCCGGTCTAACGGATAATTGTATTGTTAGTTACTCCGACACACTTCAGCTGTCAAGGACCTTTGATAAACCTGTCAATCAGTGTCAGTATTGCAGGACTGGTGCTTAACCAATGACAGCGTCCGATACTGAATGTGTGACGTATCAATTTTTGTTGGGCTATGTAACCCCGCCTTGAGTTTGTTGTCGGCATTGGGTCTTTGAAGTTGATAAGTGCAGGTAAAAAAATAATTATCAGGCAATAGAATCTCAAAGAATCACAGATTAGCAATGTTTGAAACTATTATTTTTCATGTAACTGTGATCTATGTTGTTGCAAAAATAATATAAACTAGCTTTGTCTCACAGTAAGCAACAAACACTGAGGAGGGATTGTAAGAGGTAAAAATCCGTTTCAATCAGAAAAATAATAAACAATGCCTGTTTTAACACCCAAAGGGCCAAAATAATTAGGTCCAATTATTATCCAGTAGTCAGTACGCTCCAAAAATCTTTACACGACTCTGCATCAATTACACAGTTTACATGTACATACAGGTATCATGTGACGTAGTGTCTAGACTCCCTACTGCCATATAAGGCAATCGATGTGTGTTAACAAATTGAGGTGTGAAGTGAGTAAACTGGATTAAGATTTGTGTCAGATTTTTTTTTTTACTGTTTATGAAGTGTCAACGGAAAATTTTTAAGACAGCATTTTTTTATTTCACCTTTCTATGGCTACAAAAATTCTCCGTGAAAATGTTGATACCTTTCATTTAAAGAGAAAAATCTTTACCTTTCATTTAAAGAGAAAAAACTTTGGCTGTTAAAGTATATTTATTTTAATGATTTTGAATGCATCAAATTCAAGTTATTTGTACTAAAATGATTCAATATATATCTGATATAAAAATGTATTTTATATGATAAACATGCAATTAATTATATTTGTTTTACAGGGATTCTTATTTTATTTACATCAAATATTTAAAGTACCTATGTTTATTTGCAATTGTTTACATATTATTCTTTCACAGTCATGTATGTTAAAACTTGAAAATATCAAATGATCTTGTAGAAATGTTCATTTTCATAATAAAATGGGGGAAATTTAATTAAATGTTTGCATCGTTTTAAGATTACGACTGGTTTGTGCTTGCCTAAAAATCCCCCTACTTTTGGTCCAAATCCCCTGCTTTTTAAAGCCAAATCCCCCTATCTGGGTGGCTGGAAATATGGCATGTATGGCCTGCGCATCTCTGCAGTCTAATCAGGATCCTTGCTGTTCGCTTACAAACCCTATAACAAGTAGAGAAACTGATAGCGAACAGCATGGATCCTGATTAGACTGCGCGGATGCGCAGGCTGGTCTGGATCCATGCTGGTCGCTAACCCAATATGTTGGTTTTGTTGTGACGCAGCTCATTTCTCCTGTTTCAGCACCATATGACACTAAATTGTATTGGAAAAGCATTGAAAAACAATGTATAAATATGAGGCTGATGGGGACTAATGGGGAACTTTACAAAAAAATTTATATATCTAAACTGAAGAATAAAAAGATTATATTGCCACTAAAAGACAAGTTATGTCATGTGACACGATAATTATACAACACTTATGTACAAAACTTTTATTCCAGGCCATCCTGTTTTAAACAGAAAGTGATAAAATGAAACAAACAAGAGGGCCATGATGGCCCTGAAGTCGCTCACCTGTATATAGGCCCCCGGAGCAGGGCCAGTTTAAACCCCAGGGCTTTTATTTGAACAAACTTGGTAGACAACCATTAGAAGATGTTTCATGCTAAACATCTAAGGGCTAGCTCGTTGGGTTTTTTAAAAGAAGATTTTTTCAAGTTTTTTTCTTTACACATATAGTTAAAAACAATGACACCCCTGGGGCAGGGCCAGTTTTGAATCAGGGCTTTTATTTGAACAATCTTTGTAGATACTTGCTAGAAAATGTTTCATGCTTAATATCTAAACTCTAGCTCTTTGGGTTTTTTCAAAGAAGATTTTTAAGTTTTTGCTATACACATATAAGGAAAATCAATGTCCCCTGGGGCGGGGCCAATTTCGACCCCAGGGCTTTTATTTGAACAAACTTTGTAGACACTCACTAGAAGATGCTTCGTGCTTAATATCTAAACTCTAGCTATTTGAGTTTTTTCAAAGAAGATTTTTAAGTTTTTGTTATACACATATAAGGAAAATCAATGACCCCCGGGGCGGGGCCAATTTTGACCCCAGAGCTCTTATTTGAACAAACTTGGTAGACATCCATTAGAACATGTTTCATGCCAAATATCTTAGCTCTAGCTTTTTGGGTTCTTTAAAAGAAGATTTTTAAGTTTTTACTATATGCATATAGGGAAAATCAATGTCCCCTGGGGCGGGGCCAATTTTGACCCCAGGGCTTTTATTTGAACAAACTTTGTAGACACTCACTAGAAGATACTTTGTGCTTAATATCTAAACTCTAGCTATTTGGTTTTTTTCAAAGAAGATTTTTAGGTTTTTGTTATACACTGTGATATAAGGAAAATCAATGACCCCCGGGGCTTGGCCATTTTTGACCCAAGGGCTCTTATTTGAACAAGCTTGGTAGACATCCATTAGAACATGTTTCATGCCAAATATCTTAGCTCTAGCTTTTTGGGTTCTTTAAAAGAAGATTTTTAAGTTTTTACTATAATTATGCATATAGGGAAAATCAATGACCCCCTTGGGCGGGGCCAATTTTAACCCCAGGGCTTTTATTTGAACAAACTTGGTAGACACTCACTAGAAGATGTTTCATGCCAAATATCTAAGCTCTAGCTCTTTGGGTTTTTTAGAAGATAATTTTTAAGTTTTTGCTATACACATATAAGGAAAATCAATGACCCCCGGGGCAGGGCCAATTTTGACCCCAGGGCTTTTATCTGAACAAACTTTGTAGACACTCACTAGAAGATGTTTCATGCTTAATATCTAAACTCTAGCTATTTAGGTTTTTTCAAAGAAGATTTTTTAAGTTTTTTGCTATACACATATAAGGAAAATGAATGACCCCTGGGGCAGGGCCAATTTTGACCCCAGGGCTTTTATTTGAACAAACTTGGTAGACACTCACTAGAAGATGTTTCATGCTTAATATCTTAGCTCTAGCTCTTTTAGTTCTTTAAAAGAAGATTTTTTAAGTTTTTACTATATGCATATAGGAAAATTCAATGACCCCCTGGGGCAGGGCCAATTTTGACCCCAGGGCTTTTATTTGAACAAACTTGGTAGACACTCATTAGAAGATGTTTCATGCTAAATATCTTAGCTCTAGCTCTTTTAGTTCTTTAAAAGAAGATTTTTTAAGTTTTTACTATATGCATATAGGGAAAATCAATGACCCCCTGGGGCGGGGCCAATTTTGACCCCAGGGCATTTATTTGCTTTGTAGACACTCACTAGAAGTTGTTCATGCCAAATATCTAAGCTCTAGCTCTTTGGATTTTTTAAAAGAAGATATTTAAAGTTTTTTCTTTCGGTTGCTATGGCAACCAGAGTTCTGCATGGAATTAAATTCTTTGAACAATTTTTAAAGGTGACTACCAAAGGAACATTTCTGTGAAGTTTGGATGAAATTGGCTCAGTGGTTTATGAGGAGATGTCACTTAAAGTAAAAGTTTACGGACGACGGACGGACGCCGGACGAAAAGAGATCACTCTGTGACAGGTGAGCTAAAAAAACAAAAAACAAAAAAAATCTAGTGAAAATAGAGAAAAGTTGACAACAAATGACAACAAAGAATGCTTATATGTCACCTTAGTTATGAAAGCAGCAATGTTAAAGGTCAAACATGAAGCAAACTGTTGTCCATGGTGGTTAGTGAGTACAAAGGCGTGGGAAAGTGGTGGAGGTTTGGTCCGCCATATTTTATAACCATCTGTAAGTATACACCAAGAAATAATTATTGTTACAATAATTTAATTGTTTATGATACCAATAATAACTTAATTATTCCTGATAACTAAACAGCTGTCCTTGCCAAAAACATGAAGGTCGTATCGTAACCAAAATGGCAAGATCAAACTTGCCTAAATTTAAACCATTGCTAAAGCTTTAAATTATAAAACTGTCTACAAACAAGTGTCAAAGTTTATAAAAACTGTTTATATACAAGAGGCAAGGCTAAAGTTTCAAAACTGTCTGTATACAAGGGCCAAAGCTTTATAAGAAAACATCTTTATTCAAGAGTCAAAGCTTACAAGAGTCAAAGCTTATGACAATGTTTTGATATACAAGAGTCAAAGCTAATGAAATTGTCTGTATACAACATTACAATAATCAAAGATTAAAACTGTCTATATACAAGATTCAAAGCTTATAGAACTGTCTATATACAAGAGTCAAAGCTTACGGAACTGTATAGATATAAAGTCAAAACTTATGAAATTGTCTATAAACAACAGTCAAAGCTTATGGAACTATCTAGATATAAAGTCAAAGCTTATGAAATTGTCTATAAACAACAGTCAAAGCTTATGAAACAGTCTATAATACAAGAGTCAAAGCTTATGAAACTGTCTATATACAATACTCAAAGCTTGTGAAACTGTCTATAAGCTTGTGAAACTTCTATAATACAAGTGTCAAAGCTTATGAAACTGTCTGTATACAAGTGTCAACAGCTTATGGGAACTCTCTTTATACAAGAGTCAAAGCTTGTGAAATTGTGTATATACAAAGGTCAAAGCTTGTGAAACTGTCTGTATACAAGAGTCAAAGCTAATGAAACAGTCTGTTTACAAGGGTCAAGCCTGTGAAACTGACTATATATACAAAAGTCAATGCTTGAAAATCTATCTTTATACAAGAGTCAAAGCTTATGAAACTGTCTATATACAAAAGTCAAAGCTTACAAAATTGTGTATATACAAGATTTAAAGCTTATGAAACTGTCTATATCAGGTAACAAGAGTCAAAGCTTATGAAATTCTGTCTGTATACAAGGGTCAAAGCTTGTGAAATTGTTAATATACAAGAGTCAAAGCTT
>NW_026854861.1:0-25165 GCF_026571515.1 Ruditapes philippinarum
TTGTTAAGGATTAACCTTTTTGTGTATACATATATCTGGTATAACTCACGAAGGTTTTCGATTCTTATGAAGTTTATTGTATTTTTTTAAAAAAAACTGCCTTAAACTCTTATTAGGCTTGATCTGCTGAATATAGTGGTTTAATTAAAAACAATATATATCAAAAGACTGGTAAGCATTTTGGACACAAAATTGGTTTTTCAGTATAGAGTAAAACGGTTAATCTCCACATTATCGTTTTCCCTACCACAAACAAAAAACTAATTAACCTTTAGATAAAAGCATTGTTCAGAGGAAAGGGAATGATTTACCGTTTATATAAACAACTGATTACGATCTTCCCATATTTTTAATATTATTGTGCAAAACAGCCAAAGTGCCTTTTTATGCAGAAAAAACAAAACACCCCCCCCCCCCAAAAAAAAAGAAAAAAAAAAAACAAAAACAAAAAAACAACAACAAAAAAACAAAGAGAACAAAACACTCACCTAATAAATTTTATATGCTTAAATGTTTCAGAAACGGTTTGATTAGTTAACCTTCAGGTATCTATGCATATAGAAATAACTATGGAAAGAAACAAAAAAAACAATCCTAGTTTTGTAATGTACACACAACGTATTGTCTATTATGTTATGTTTGTAATTGACATTTAATCAATTCTTTTTCAAATCAAATCAAATCAACAATGACTGAAAATTATATTTCATCATAAAGAGGAAATATCAATTACAATATATATATATTAAAAAATGTATACATATATTAACCGAATCATTGTGTTACTTGCTATGTTAAGCAGTAAACGTTTCAAATTGTGTTTTGCTCAAACCAAAGATAGGTCTTGTCAGGATTCTTTCCTATATTTTCTTAACAAGTTCTGATCAGTTCGAAGTGATATTTTGGACATGGTATATGCTTTTGCGAAACCCTTGAATTTGAAATTATAAAGAATTGGAAACCTTCTTGTATTTGAAGTTCAATGTTCCATTCAAAACGATCCTTTTGTCTGCACAATTGTCATTAGCAAACTTGAAGTTGATTTGTGAAAAAAGCGCAAAATAATAACCTTGCAACATGTTTGATGAGATTCCACACGGTTCAAGGTCTGGATTGTATCGTTGATTACTGCTTTGTGCTGATGATGAAAAAAACCCATCTAATAATACCAGCTTTCTTGAAGTCTTTAAAGAAGAATCTAAATTACAAAGCTAATTAAATGAACCGAAAACAATGTTGTTGACAGAACTGACATAGTAATCGTAAGCACTCCTTAAAAACATCGTACATTGTGATACCAGAAAACAATCTGTTATCATAAATGCTGACTTTAAAAATCTAAAAATCACATATTAATTGTATCTTTTTAGATTGTTGTAAAATTGAAATCTTATTATAAGTGTAAATATGAAAGGAATTAGTTGTTATTTTAATGTATACCATTGGCTAATGGGCACTATAAGGAACTGCAACATTGACAACATAGGACAGTTATATGCCTTAAAGGTCACCTTTATGCAATATTTAAATAAAATTTACCGTGTGGTTCATGAGTTATGGATATATTTCTGAACAAAATCTTTGCTATTAGAAGGGCTTTTTTCAAAAATGAGAAAACTCTAAGCAATTTGTAATATATTCATAAATTATGAAAATTGTTTTCCTATTGCTCATTGTTAAGAAACAAATAATAACATTCAGGTAACAAATGGCATGAGCAAAATGATTGTTTCTAAACAAAATGTTTTAAATATATATTAAAATGTTACCCAATCCCACATCATTTAAAGATTTATTTGACCATTTCCTTATTCAAAATATCTCTAAAATTTACCTCATTGAGGGGCCGGTTTTTAAGTTTGCCTAGTAAATTTTCTTAAAAATATATTAGTTGATCATGCGAAATATAAAATACTTTTACCGTGTAGTTTTTATTTAATTAAACTTTGGAAATTTCTGGTATCATATTTGTTATAAAATTTGGCATTATTTAGCAAATAAATACCTACAATAATTATATAATTATATCAAACACTTTTTTCTTCCATAAGGAATCGGAGAGACACATAAATAATGTTAAAAAGAAAAAAAAGAAAGAACAAAAGTTGCCCCATTTGTGGTTTGAAGCCTCGCCCCTCAATTTCAATGCAGTTGACAACTGATTTAGTGGAGGTAATGCATTAGCAATGGTCTACCTTACATTTAATCTGTCATTAGTAAAATAAATAATCTGTTATTAAATAGTGAATATATTTCCTAATTTGAAACAGACAACTCAATAATTATTTGTTGTTTTTTTTTTTGGCGTGAAAACACTGTGCCCATAGATATAAATCATTAACACTAGTGTCACATAAGAAGTCTTTTGTAGGCATAAGTATATATAAACCAACATAAACCTATGTTGCATTGTTAGTAACAGTTAATAATAATAGAACCTACACAATCTATGCTCGAATTATAATACTCTCATATAATTGCACAATCGTTTAACTTGTGATACAAGTATTTCATTGATTTGTGTTTTATATGTGGTATGTTAACACAATGTTAAAATGTTGTTTATTGTTCGAGTTAAATATATATTTGTGTGCATCATCTAATATAATTCCATATGGAATAGCACTTCATTGTATTTGTAAAATGTCATTATACACTGTACGTACGAATAATCACGTATATGTAATGATGACAACTGCAACTACGTTTTATTAAATGGTGAATTTTAATATTTTTGTATTAGTATATAAATACATGAAGCTGAACTAACATTGAAAGTCAAATCCTGCGAGATAGAATTATATAACAAATAAAATGAAATATAAAATTGATATGAAATTGAAACAAACATTACTTATTTAAAATGAACTCCTCTACAGAGAAAAAGGGTTCATACCGAACAAGGCTTTTTGTTGATCTTTCTCTGTTAAGTTGTCACTTTTAGATGAATTTTGATAAAATTATAAAATTTTTGCCTTTCGCAAAGACCTTAATAACAAACCCTTTGATATTTGTTCAGCACATTTGCAGATACGCAAATTGTAAATTAAGCAAATTCTTATTTCTTTAGTCCTTTATAAATTTTTCTCCGACACGTTAACAGAAAACCTTTTCAATAAAATGGAAAGTTAAGGAAATACATTTATTTAAGAAAAACCAGAAAATAGAAGGTGCATACTTATTTAATTTTGACAATCTTATTCCGTGACAATGACAAGTAACCTGTTTCTCATACTTGTTTGCAGTAAACATCACTCTATCAAGATTGATTGTTTCGACAATGTAACTAAAGTATTTACATTCAAGATTAATAAATGAATTTTCCGTTAACTATTTGTTGTGCTTGTTTCAAAACATGATGTTAATTACGTTTATTAGTTAAACAATACTTGAATGTTGTTAAAATCTAGATCACGATAATATCTAAATTCTCATGTTTGATCTATAACAGATAAACAACATTAAAAATAAATGTATATATATATATATATTTGTTTATTTGTGTCTCATCTATGTACATATAGCATATTACAAACAAACAATATCATAAGAATTACAAGAGATAAGAAAATCATTCAAAAATAAAAGAAATCTACTTGCTACTAAAATCAAGTACAAAGTGGCTAAAAGGAAAAAAAAAGTTTTTTCAGAGTACCTGTAAAAAATAATTTATATATATTGTAAAATGAAGCTTGTAAAATACTAATTACTTAAAACCATGTGATACAGTTAAAATTTTGTACTTGCACAATTAGTCCAAATAATTTATTTAGTCCTAATTACAAAATATTACTTCTTTAAAAATAATAATTTCCAGTTAGCTTATAAACATCTTTAAATTGTACTTGTATTAACAAATAAAACCATTAAAAACTAGTTAGAGTTGTGCTATTGTACAAACAATAGTGGTGTGTTACAATTTAATAAGTATTCTTACTATACAACATGTTGTTTCTATATTTAAGAACCTCACGAGCAATCTTATCATATGAGTGTCCTGGTGGGCAAATAAGTACATAAACTTTTCATGTTTTGACATTGTAGTAAATAAGTCACAAGTATAGTTGGCATAATCTAACAATGGTTTCCTAATGTTGTCATACATAGAACATTCCATTATTACATGCATTTCATTTTCAATACCATTTAGACAAAGTGGACATATCCTTTCATGTTCAGGTAAATGTTCATATCGACCAGTTTCAAGACGGATAGGTGTAACTCCGCAACGGAATTTAGCCAAAGCTGACCTGTTAGAAACAGGAATGTATGCTTAGTAATTTATCTAAGGAGTAGATAATGACATTATGAAATAGAAATAGATATTTCGCACTTTCGAAAGGTAAAGAAGAAATTCAGAGTGATAATTACACTGTGAAAGAGTATTAATTTTACTCTTTTATGTAAAATAATTAGTCTCCCTTTTTAGCTCGACTTTTTTTTTTTTGAAAAAAAAAGTAGAGGTATTGTTATAGTCAGGTCGGCGTTGCCTTTGCCGTTGCCGTTGCCGTTGCCGTCCGAAAACTTGTACCTGGATCATAACTGTTTTATTTCTTGGTGTATTGTCTTCATACTTGGCCACAACAACCCTTGGGACAAGACCTTTCAGTAGATTTTAGAAATTGCGTCATTTTTTTTTCTATTTTTAGAAATTGTTGCTATTTTTAGAAATTGCATCATTTTTTCTATTTTTAGAAATTGCGTCATTTTTTTCTATTTTTAGAAATTGCGTCATTTTTTCTATTTTTAGAAATTGCGTCATTGCTGCTATTTTTAGAAATTGCGTCATTTTTTCTATTTTTAGAAATTGCGTCATTTTTTCTATTTTTAAAAATTGCGTCATGTTGCTATTGTAAGAAATTGCGTACTGTTGCTATTTTTAGAAATATGCTTAATGTTTCTATTGATATATATATACAAAATATATAAACAAAACTAATGTGACAAGACAGACCAACTAAATTTATAAAAAGGAAACGTTAATATATGTTCAAACCTTTCTATGTTTGCGTTTAGAAAAAGTAAAAAGTCGAGCGTTGCCCCCGCCCGGCGGTGGCTCTTGTTATTGATGGATCACAAATACACTCGTCTACCTGTTGAACGAAATTGCAAAATGTATGTTCTTTGTCATGACACATGAAACTTCTGCTAATGCGCTATATTGAGTTTTTTTAGCAACACAGGTTCAGAATTTGTAGAGCATTTGATTAAAGCCTGGAAAAATTCAAAAGTGAAAATTCCTCCTTTTTAGAATTATCATTTTGGTTGTACAAATTGACCTGAGAAAACGGTTGATAATGAGCATATAACAACTTTATTGTAATATTTCAGGTTTTTTATGCCCGAGTTTAGTTATGTTATAATTTCGACGTTTATAGCTTTTTGACCTCATGTAAGCTTCTAAAATATACAATTTAACACTGAACAAATTATCACTATATATTATTTGTTATCGATATTTTAAAGCATGAAAAACTTAAGAATATTTTATAAATAATATTTTTTCAATATTTTTTTGCAATAATCAGCATGCAAAATGCCTCTGGCAAAGGTTAACAAACTACAATATATATACAAATCACACATGCATCAAATGACATATAATTATTATATAATTGTTACATCATTGCGAAGCTGATTTGGAGAAACAGTAAAGTATATGACATGCATTAACTTACATATTGGAGAAACAGTAAAGTATATGACATGCATTAACTTACATATTAATTTCATTTCTTTTCAAAAATGCTTCATTTAAATATTTCGATACATTCAGTAAAGTTGACTGTTTTCTACTTGACATTAAACTATAAAATTTAGGTAAAGATGGTCATGCTGTGTTTGGAAAATATTTCTTGCGAATTTCAGAATAATGAGTACAGATTAAACGAAAGTGGTATTCACTTTCAACAACATGCATTGTACAATTTTCACACAATCTATTCTGTCTATCTATACCTCGATAACGGCCGGTTTCTATAGCTAGATTATGACTGCTTAACCTAAAGGATGCAAACAGTTTCACTTATTTGTCACTTTTTATTTTGTTAAAATATTCCTCTGATTCAAATGCAGTTTTAAATTGAACATAATAAGATAATTTTGGCAAATTATTGATTGTGGTATGCCAATGTTGGATAAATTGATCTCTCAATCTTCGTGACAAAGTAGGAAAATAGTTTACATCTTTATCAAAATTATCCCATATATCAAGTTTCAAGTTTTTTATTTCAACTAGGCCCATATGGGCATCAGTTTTATAAACAGTAAAATTTCACAAACAAATGAGCATTAACAAAATAATACAGATGTGTAAATAAAGCTTGAGACAAAATAATTTGCATGATAAATACAAAAATAAGACTAGAGATACTTAAATTATGAATGACTTTACAAATGAGTGACTAGAATGAGACAATGCAACCGCACCATGAAAGTTCCTGACCAAAACGCAAATGAAGTGATGCAGAGACATGGTGTAACCACAACATGGAGCCCATGAAGCCCCACACTGCAACCACACCACGCCGGTACAATTAGTTCAACAAAAATTAAATAGGAAGTGTCACAATGCGATTACAAATGTCATGAGACCTTAAAGATGAAAAAATAACAAAAAATTAAATAAAATACATAAAAATAGATTGAAGTAAATAATGAAAATAAAGACAATACTTGGCAATAGATACTGACTAGAAGGTGGTAAACATTATTTCACAATAGACATTATTCTTTGTGTAAAAACAGACAGTTTGATTAATACAGTTCTATCAGTATTTTGAAATAATTGCTGTAAATTAAACATGTTACCTCTTCGTAAATTAATGGGCAAGTACTTTCTACGATAAATGTTAAAATAAGGACATTGAAAAATATAATGAAACTCATCACCTAATAAAAAATTATTTGGACAGAGATGGCAATATTTTAAATCATGATCCAAACCTATATAACGACCCTTTTCAATAGGGAGTTTATGGTTACTTCATCTAAACCTACACAGCGATAAGGCTCGATTTCTAGGTAAAAGTTTAAAATAGGGTTCTAACTCAAATGAGGATTTAAAAATTCTGTAAGTGATACATTTGCTAGAGTTAAACACCTGTTCATGCCACATTTGAACATATTGGTCTTTGATTCTAGATTTGACAATATTTTTAAAATAAGAAGGTGATTACACAGATTGGTTTATCCAGTATTCAGCAAAACCAAGCTCTTGCAATGATTTTTTAACATCATTTAAACCAAGGACATAATGACGATGTAAACTAAATATTTTCGCTCATACAAATGAATATCGTTTAACTACACTTTAAAACCATTAAGACTGCCGTTTCAATACAATTGCATTAAAAAATCAAATAATTAATATATAATGTAATCTCAAATAACGTGTATTTACTTGTCTTATTTCACAAAAGTTTTTTTAAAAACCGTTTTGAAGAAAAATCCAATAAGTCAACATTACGTTATGTGTTGTTATGTAAAATATGCGAATTTGACAAATTGTTAATTATCATCACATTTTGATATTTCTGCTAGAAGTAGCTGAATAAAGACATCCATGTATTTATTTTCTGTCAGATATATGGCTGACAAACGACATGAACAAAAGACATATGTTTTTCCAACCTTATATTTAAATTTTAAGGATTAAATACAAAGCTGTCTTCATATTTTACAAATGTACTACATTGTTCTAGGAAAGAAACGGTTGTTGTATTCCAAACAAGTTTGTTTCCTTTCCCTCCAATTCACTTGATTAAAGGAATAATCATCTTCAGCAAAATTAAAAACCTCCTGACCACAAAAAAACTGTCCAGATACTGAATGTTTCAAGTTATGAATGAATTTTCGAAAGCCTTCTTTTGCATTTAACGGATAGCAGTCATGCTTTTAAAGTTTTACTTCTAGTTGTAGGAGGGAGAAGCCAGTATATGCATGTATAACAGGAAATTGTTTAACGCTATAAATAAATTTGAAAGAGCAGGCTATTCTACGCCTGAAAGTCAATATAGCTGTAATAGATGAAAATAGTAATAATGGAAACACCCGCAGAAAATATATCAAATGTTTTGGAATTAATGCCCTTCTGGCTATATAGTATGTGTGATAAACGTGTTTGCTAATGTCAAAGCAAATAAAATTGTTGCCGATTGTTAGAGAGTTTGCTACAATGTGGGCGTAAGATGATATATCTTATTCATGAATTATGTATTCCCAATACCCGCAGATATAGGCCAACTACTCGTTATGTAATTATAATTCCGTTCGTATTCAATGAAAAAAAAAGAATAATTTTCTCTGGTGCAAAAGCTTTTGTTATTAGTATCTTCTTTGCTCGGAGTGTCCAGAAAACAAAAAATAAATAAATTAATGAATAAAGAAGCAAAACATCTTTATCTTTTACAAAAAAGATTAAATGGCATCAAAACAACATATTTGCTAAGAAATCTGAAACATTCTTATTCCAAAACTTTTGAATCAACCAACAGTTTATAATTGGGAAAATATTCCAGATTAATATGCTTCACGAATGAACTTGCCAATGTAAAATGTAATTTAAATAAATAAATGTGCTTCATAAACTTGGTTTCCCTGATATATACACTACAAATCATTTCATTTATTAAAAAATCTTCGATTGATAGATCATGCATTCACAAGCCGTTGTTATGAAAACGCATCTGCAGTAAGTGTTTAGGTTAGGAGAAACCAAATTATTAATGCATAGAAAAATAAATGGAATGCAAACATATCACCCTGTAAAATAACGCTAAAGTTATAATATTTGTTTAATACTTATTCAAGGAAAGACTTAATGGAATCAACACTGCTAAGATAAACCGGCACGTCATTCAAAAGATTTCTAGATCTTCTTCTGCAGATTTTTTTATATTTAACCTTACAAATATTAGAAGCATAATTATTTACCATACCCTCTATCAAAATTAACATACGTAAGTTTGTCATGTTATTGTGTTCCATTGCTTCTGTTTAAATTGACAATATGCCAGTCCAAATGTACATGGTCGGTATACAGTTAACAATTAAAATAACCTGACATTTTGACATAATGGTGTATATTTTATATCTAACTATGAGCAAATAATAAAAAATCCACGGGACTTTTATATAAGCAAATCTTTAAAAGTGACTTATTCATCTCAACTTGATACTGAAAGAATTTTCAGAATGAGCAGAATGTCACTTTAAATAATCGTACATTGTTCAAAATTTTATTTAATTTTAACCGTCAACATTAAATTTCTTATCTGCTTAATGGTAGATATTTATCAATGACTTTGATACTGTTCAAACATTATATATACTTTTGTAAAATTATATACCAACATGTTCTTTTCCCAATATCATTATGTAAGGTTTCTAAATAATTCGGATTCCACAGTTAATCTAGTTTACGTTACGTTCTGTGTCAAAAATGATACCATCAAACCTTTTAGCAGATAAATCATTGTATATGTTCATCAAAATCAACTATAGTGTTTAAAATATATGAAAGTACAAATCATTTATGAAATAATACATATTTAAATCTTTTCAGTTATAATTTTACATTATGTGACAGGAAGACATTGAAATATCAAATTGACTGTCGGTTAAACAGTTCCGTCTTGAACATAGTGTTACCTTTGTTTCTAACACGCTTCACACTACTTCCCTATCAAACAGATAGGGATGTCAAGTGCTTTATTACACGATTTATGCACAACACAAATCAAATCGAATGCTAACACGACTTATGACCTCAAAAATGACGTCAGGTAACCAAATAACGTTAGGAAAATTACTTCTACGTTCAATGTAGTTCAGCATGTCTTAATCAATTCTCCTTTTCATTGGCATGTTAAAATGGAAATAGATATTTCTTGCATTGTTATATGATAATGCACTGTGGGTGTATCTTTCAAATGCTTTGTAATTAATCACCATTAATCACTATCGTTATATTCCTGCGCATTTGAACTCAAACCGTGCATTATTCTACACCATTGCATAGATTTTTGTTGTATTGCACATGCCATAAGAGGAACTAAGGATCAATGTTTCCATCTTAATATGGAACTTTAAATGGTATGAACCCCAACGATATCCTTTCAAAGTAACATTAGTCGGGTAAATGGCTGACATGTCAAAATATAAGTCCTTAATTGAGTAAATTCGTATTAATCCCGTTGCACTTTTGTCCATCAGATTGTAAATTAAATGCTCTTTGTTTCCTTTTATCGTGCATAGTAGCGCTCTTCGTTGGTGCTTTTTATTTGTAAATATGTCAAAGCTAATTGTTGACCGAAAATGATTGTGTTTGGAATTCAAGTCTATGAGGAGGTCACATGTTTTCTACTACACCTTTTATACAACCTATATAAATAATGTGATATTATTAAGATAATCAAAGATGTATATTTACATTTATGAAGATGTTTATAATCTTTAAATTGCTGTTGCTAAGGTGTATATTTTAACATGAGTATATTTTTCTGCATTCTTTTTACTTTTTATTATTGCAATGATGCGAAATGTTTTTGTTTGCTTTTTATTTTTGCTTATTATCAAAACATTTTTGTTTGTTAATCCCATATTAACTGGACATACTGATGAGTTTGCTGTTCATGCAAATTGACAATTAAAACAGTAATTTAGAAGATACAACATTTTAATGAACAGATGATATAAATTTGTTGGTAAATAAATTTTAATACATTCAGTGAAAAAACTTTCGTCATGCATATTATACAAAAATATACTCAGCCATGAATGTATAGACCATTTAATTTATACTTTTCAGTCTACTGTCTAGCAATAAAGTAAAGACCAACACATAGCAATTTCATCCAAAGACCATATAGCTACTTCTTTTATGATTTAAATTCGAGAACATTTCATTATGACTCAGACTATTGACGACAACATAGCCTCAAATAACAGTTTTTGTTACAGACATCTTATGTTAAAATGCAAATACAGGAGAGTATGTGTCATATATTAGGCATAAATAACATATTTTGGGTTCAAAAATCTATGATTTTAGCCAAAGCGTAACATTGACATGTTTGTACACATTTCCAAGAGTCTTTAAAAAAATCAAGGCGAGGGTTTAATTCTGAAATGACTTTAAAAGCAATTTTTCGTTTGAAAAGACCTCAAATCCGACATTATTTATACAAAAAAATACGAGACTCATTTTGTTTCAATAATGGTAAGTCTATCAAACAAAAATTGTTATTTGTTTTTAATCCATGTTTTTGGTGATTGAAATTCTCATTTTGGTGAAATTGATATTTCTTATCATTTCAAATTATAAGATAGTGTTTTGGGTCGCTATACAGACATAATTTATTTCGATTCTATCCTTCATCAAGATTTTCCTGGATATTAACTATTGAATTTGTTTGTCTACATATTTTCATTTCAACATGCGTAGAAAAGATTACTTGGAAATTCGTAAAAATAATAAAGCTCACTATACATTATCTTAAAAATTACATATTTATTAAAATATAAAACAGCACAACACCAAACCATATTGAACTTTATTAATATTGATATGTCTGTCACGTGTGACGATAGTAACTTTTCATTTCGAGTAAGAATATATCGACTCATTCTATGAGAAGCACAATTTTATCATCATTTGCATATATGGAGATGTTGTTCATACTTAGATTTTCTAATTGATCGGTTTGGGAACAATAATTAACAATAAAATTTCTGTCAATCTGCCATTTCCGTTTTTTCTTACATAACTTAAAGTTGCGTATGTGGCTACGAGACATGGACCGCGGACCATCCAAGCCTTCCAAGAATACGCTTAATCAAACCGAAATCTGTTCACAAAAAATTACTTGAATATTGCAGACTCGGTTTAATTTACAGTTACTATTATCATTTGTTATTAATTCGACATGCGTTTTAAAATAGTTTGCAGAACTTTTTGTGTTAAATGAAAATGGATACTAGATAACTATTTTAATTTAATATCTGACATAAATATATTGCAAAACTACAAGAACCTTAAATTTTATAAAAAATCTGGAAAAGGGGTGATCCTCATAAGAAATGACAACAACAAAAATTATATGATAATGACAGACTCGATTGATTTGATTGGTTTTGTTTATGAAGGAAATTGAAAAATGCAACATCATTCACCGTCCTTAGCACCAGCTTAAGCGACACTTAATGTGCAAAAATGAATTTTTTAAAACATGAAGAGCTAATGTTGTGCAAAAAAAAATAATATAAAAAACTTAATTATTGATAACGTAATATTATATTATTTTGTGTAATAGTCGAATTTTACAAACGTATTTATATTATATTGTCTTATATGTTTGACATACTAAAGAGACTCTATATTTCAGCAATAGAAGCAGAATAATATGATATACAAAGCCGTGTCTTTATTTCATGAACAGTTAAGTAAAAATTATTTTCAGTTTTCAGTTACGTTGAGTAGGTGATTAAAAGTACATTTTTTAAAATCTTGATTTATATTACATATCACCCTTTAATTATGTATGTACATCTTTAAATACGTTCTAAACAAATACGACTTCTTCATGCATAATAACATGAAAACGATCTCCAAGAACCAGCAGAACAGCAAATATTCATGTATTTCATACACATTGCATGCTTTCGACTCCTTCATGAATTGAAGACATTGTCAGATAAATTGAAAACGTTCTGAACACTTCAAAGCACGGGCAAAAACTGAATAGTTTTAGTAGTGCTTTGCTTTAGCAATTGACAGACGAATTAAAATTTTGTGTTTACATATATATCTGGTATTACTCACACAAGTTTACAGTTTCTTGTTTAAGGTCTTATAAGCTTTGAGCTGCCAAATATTCTAGTTAATTTAAGAACGACTGCTTAACATTTTGGACACAAAATTAATTGATTTTTCAGAGTTTTTATACTATGATTAGATACATTATATTTCTTGCTACCACAAAGAAAAACCGATTAACGTTAATATTAAAGCAATGTTAAGAGAAAAGAAAATTGTTAATCTTGATTTTGATTTTCCTCATATTTTTTTTAAATTTCGTTTCCAAAACAACCGAAGTTCCTTTTTGTGAATAATCACTTACCAATAAGTTGCATAAGTTTAAATGTTTCAGACACGGTTTGACTAGTTTTTTGTAATGCTAAACTTAGTGATTTGTGCATATAAAAAAACTATAGAAAGAAACACAAAACTACGAAAGCCTAATAGTGTCAAAAGAAATAAAAATTAAAAATGCAAAGGCGTAATAACGCGAATAAAGGCGTAGTAACGCGAATCAAAAGGCGTAATTACGCGAATCAAAAGGCGTAATTACGCGAAAAAAGGCGTAGCAACACGAATAAAGGCGTTATAACGCGAATAAAAAGGCGTAATAACGCGAATAAAGGCGTAGTAACGCGAATCAAAAGGCGTAATAACGCGAATCAAAAGGCGTAATTACGAGAATAAAAAGGCGTAATTACGCGAAAAAAGGCGTAGCAACGCGAATAAAGGCGTTATAACGCGAAACAAAGGCGTTATAACGCGAATAAAGGCGTAGTAACGCAAACCAAAAGGCGTAGCAACGCGAATCGAAAGGCGTAGCAACGCGAAAAAAGGCGTAGCAACGCGAATAAAGGCGTTATAACGCGAATTAAAAGGCGTAATAACGCGATTCAAAAGGCGTAATAACGCGAATCAAAAAGCGTAATAACGCGAATCAAAAGGCGTAATTACGCGAATCAAAAGGCGTAATTACGCGAAAAAAGGCGAAGCAACGCGAATAAAGGCGTTATAACGCGAAACAAAGGCGAAGCAACGCGAATCGAAAGGCGTAGCAACGCGAATAAAGGCGTTATTACGCAAATCAAAAGGCGTAATTACGCGAAAAAAGGCGTAGCAACGCGAATAAAGGCGTTATAACGCGAATCAAAAGACGTAATTACGCGAAAAAAGGCGTAGCAACGCGAATAAAGGCGTTATAACGCGAATCAAAAGACGTAATAACGCGAATCGAAAGGCGTAATAACGCGAATCAAAAGGCGTAATTACGCGAAAAAAGGCGTAGCAACGCGAATAAAGGCGTTATAACGCGAATTAAAAGGCGTAATAACGCGAATCAAAAGGCGTAATAACGCGAATCAAAAAGCGTAATAACGCGAATCAAAAGGCATAATTACGCGAATCAAAAGGCGTAATTACGCGAAAAAAGGCGTAGCAACGCGAATAAAGGCGTTATAACGCGAAACAAAGGCGTAGCAACGCGAATCGAAAGGCGTAGCAACGCGAATAAAGGCGTTATTATGCAAATCAAAAGGCGTAATTACGCGAAAAAAAGGCGTAGCAACGCGAATAAAGGCGTTATAACGCGAATCAAAAGACGTAATTACGCGAAAAAAGGCGTAGCAACGCGAATAAAGGCGTTATAACGCGAATCAAAAGACGTAATAACGCGAATCGAAAGGCGTAATAACGCGAATCAAAAGGCGTAATTACGCGAAAAAAGGCGTAGCAACGCGAATAAAGGCGTTATAACGCGAAACAAAGGCGTTATAACGCGAACAAAGGCGTAGTAACGCGAACCAAAAGGCGTAATAACGCGAATTGAAAAGCGTTATAACGCCTTTATTCGCGTAATAACGCGAAACAATAGGCGTAATTACGCGAATCAAAAGGCGTACTAACGCGAATAAATGCGTTATAACGCGAATCAAAAGGCGTAATAACGCGAACCAAAAGGCGTAATAACGCAAAACAAAAGGCGTTATAACGCTGATTTAATACCATATAAATTCCAAACAGTGGCCTATTAATGTATGGAAAGAAGAACAATGTTGATTTAAATGAATTGATCTAGATGTACGTTTTATTATATGCCCGAAAGAATTTCGGGCATATTATGTTATACCCCCTGGCGTCCGTACGTCCGAGCAAACATTTTGGGTTTAGGGGCTATATAACAGTCAAGAGAACAAAAGGGTTTATGGGCTAGTAGCCCTTAAGAGAACAAAGAAAATAACAAAGAAAATAGCCCCTTAACCCAAAATGTTGGAACGTGCGTCCGTCCGTCTGTCTGTCTGTCCGTCCGTCCGTCCGTCCGTCCATAAGCAATTTGGTTTCGGGAGCATAACTTAAGTTCCATTTGGCCCACGATATTCAAACTTCGTAGGAGGATTGTTATTTGAAGGAGGTTATACTTTATAACCTATAAGTCACCAAGTCATCTTATATTGGCAAATATTAAAGAGTCTTTATTAGTTTATGACAAATAGTTTGCATAATTACTGTGCAAATAGAATGAAAGTTATTGTAAATGTATATTGTATTATTGTATACGAGTTTATATCTTGAGCAATAAATTCAGATCAATATTGGTCTTCCTTTCTCGCGAATTTGATTAGTATAAATATGGTATTAAATTGGCATTATAATGTGTTTTAATTTGCTTTATTACGCCTTTTGGTTCGCGTTACTACGCCTTTATTCGCGTTACTACGCCTTTTGATTCGCGTTATTACGCCTTTATTCGCGTTATTACGCCTTTTTATTCGCGTTATAACGCCTTTATTCGCGTTACTACGCCTTTTGATTCGCGTTATAACGCAAATAAAGGCGTTACTACGCCTTTTGATTCGCGTTATAACGCCTTTATTCGCGTTATTACGCCTTTTTTGATTCGAATTATTGTGTTTACAATTATTTTAAGCAGTAAACATTTTAACATTTTTTGTTGAAACCCAAAATTGACATTGACAAGATTCTATTTTATCATTTTTTTAAACAAGTTATGACCAGTTGAAATTGATATTTGTTTTAACATGGGATATGCTTTTGTGAAATCTTTAGATTTGAAATTATAACTAAAAATGTGTTGTCACGCCACGGATGCCCCCGAATGCAGCCAAAATTTCAGATGTTATTATATTTTTAGTTCCAAATTTGTTTGCACAAACTATTTATTACATTTTAAGAACAAAGCACTTAAAAGTACCTAATGTAAACACAAACCATTTTTATACAAAATTCAAGATACTGAAACTATTCAGTGTTAACCTTTTGTAAATTTCATATTACATACTTGTAGCCAAAATAATGACTACATAAATTTCTACAAAAGTATGAGTGCTGAAAATATTTTCAACTTTCAAGAGAGATAACTTTGTCCAAAATCATTGAACCACGACCAAATTCAAACTTGAAATGCTTATTTCTAAGATGTATCTATATGTCAAATTTGAGTAGAATGTGAACAACCATTGGGTAGATAATTAACAGAAACTAAAAATGTCTGATTTTTTTCAAAGTTCAAGAGGGTTAGCCCTTCTCAGCTATCATCAAACCATGACCAAATTCAAACTTGACCAGTGGATTCTTATGACATATCCGTATATCAAATTTGAGTTGAATATGTACCACTGTTGGGGAGATAATAATTGGAAACTGAAAATTTCCTTTTTTTTCAAAGTTGAAGGGGCATAACTCTACCAACAATCATCAAACCATGACCAAATTCGAACTTGACCTACCTATTAAATTGACGTATCCATATGTCAATTTGAGTTGAATGTGTAATACTGTTGGGGGATAATAAACGGAAACTGAATATTTATGCTACTTTCAAAGTGAAAGGGGTATAACTCTGCCAAAAATCATCGAACTTGACCTGCGCATTTTTTTGACGTATCCATGTGTCAAATTTGAGTACAATGTGTAATACCGTTGGGGAGATAATGAACGGAATCCGGAAATTTCATATTATTTTCAAAGTAAAAGGGGCATAACTCTGGCAAAAATCATCGAACCATGACCAAATTCAAAGTTGACCTGCACATTCTTTTGACGTATCCATATGTAAAATTTAAGTTGAATGTGTTATACCGTTGGGGAGACAATGAACGGAAACTGAAAATTTCATATTATTTTCAAAGTAAAAGGTGCATAACTCTGCCAAATATCATCAAACCATAACCAAATTTGAACTTGGCCTGCGCATTATTTTGACGTATCCATGTGTCAAATTTGAGATGAATGTGTAATACCGTTGGGCAGATAATGAACGGAAACTGAAATTTTTATATTATTTTCAAAGTGAAAGGGGCATAACTCTGGCAAAACTCATCTAACCATGACCAAATTCGCACTAAACCATGACCAAATTCAAACTTGACCTGCGCATTCTTTTAAAGTATCCATGTGTCAAATTTGAGTTGAATGTGTAATACCGTTGGGGAGATAATGAACGGAAACTGAAAATTTCATCAAGGGGCATTACTCTGTCAAAAATCATTGGACCATGACCAAATTCGAACTTGACCTGTATATTCTCATGATATATATACATATGTCAAATTTTAGTTGAAAGTGTGCTACCGTTACTAAGATAATGAACGGAAACTGATGATGACGGAAGGACGGAAAAACGGAACAGGGTAACACTATATGCCCAAGCCATTTAATGGAGGGGGCATACAAATAATTAAAAACTGGTTGTATTTGAAGTTCAATTTCCATTCTAAAAGACCCTTTTGTCTGCACAATTGTCATTAGCGACCTTGAAGTTGAATTGTGAAAAGAGTGCAAAATAATAGCCTTGCAACATGCCAACACGAGATCACAGACGGTTCAAGGTTGATTAATGATTTGTGCTGATGATGAAAAAAACTCATCTGATAATACGAGCTTTTCAGAAGTCTTTAAGAAGAGTCTAAATGACAAAGCAATTTTAATGACCCGTGAGCAATGCTGTTGACAGAACTGACCTAGTTATTCTTAGCAATCCTTTAAAAAGCATCATACTAGGTGAAACCATAAATCAATCAATTATCATGTATGTTGAGTTTCGATAATGTGATATGCTTTTGAATATTAAGTTTCAATAAAAATTATTCTTTACCAGTTATTAGATCGTAAATATGGTTAATGTCGCCCTTACTTGAATCAGCCAGCTCAATAGTTTGTGTTGTTTTTGTGTTGTTTTTTTCGCAAGGAAAACAATATACCCATAACGTAAGGTCTATGATAGTCTTTTGTAGATATAAGCATAAAACTATGCTATATTGATAATAGAGCCTATAAAAACTAAGCTCTAATTATATTTCACTATCGTTTTACTTGTAATACAAGTATTTCTTTGATTTGTGTTTTATATGTGATATTTCAATACAATACTAAAATGCTGTTTATTGTTCTATTTTGATATATTTTAAGACATTATCTAGTGTAATTCCATATGGCGTAGCACTTCGATGTATTTATAAATGTCATTTTATATTATTACCCCTCACTTTTTTCGTAATGCTAATTTCCCATAGGCCTCTGGGAGTTATTTTTACTGTTAATGCAAGTGTACCACGTGACTAAGAATTTTGTACTGTTACATAGGTAACAGTATTTTTTAACAGTATAAAATCTGGTCACGTGGTCTATTTTCTAAATAAAATGAAATAAAATGGCCGCCATTTTTTTCGACGTTAAACCCCGATAGGACATCAATTTCTTCTCTGGAGTATGACACCCATAAAATTTAGTAGTTCGCACCCTGGTGTGCTTTTCGTGTAAAAAATATGTTTTTGTTGAATAGTGAAAAAGTGAACATCCGTTTTCAACGGAAGTACTTGAAATGTAAATAATTATGTGTTAAACTGGAACATGCAGACGATTTAAGCATGCAACAAAGGATTATTTAACCATTTTAATCAGTGAAACGTTACAGAGATGGTGGACAGACATAGGATATCATCGTTATTTTGTCAAAAACCATGCTAAGAATATTCTGGAAACAGAAGGATCAGATTTCACAGATCATAACCGTGTAAATGAGTTAGTGTTTTGTTTTCTAAATAAAACGGTTAATCCTAGCTTATTGTATGTTTATGATTTGTAGATATCATCACTTGCATAAAGAATAAAAGAAAACTTCTCAAGTAGGCCTAAAGTACACTTAAAACTTAAAAGGTAAGGACAATTTAGTTATTGTTACTCTTGGTTTATTTTTGTTACAGTTAGATTTAGTTGACAATTTCAGATCATCGCAGTATTTTTGTTCGGGGTAATAAAATAAATAACACATGGGTTTGTGAGTAACAATAAAAATATCATCCCTCGTAAAATACAGTTACCCTCGGCTACGCCTCGGGTAACAGTATTTTCCTCGGGATGATATTTTTACTGTTACCCACAAACCCATACGTTATTTATATACTGTTGGTATGTTTTATCAGATATATGTAATGATGAGGTGTAAATAATTTTAGTGCAACTTCGTTGTATTTAATGGTGAATATCTATTTTGTTTAAATCACATATAATATATATTAAAATCTAAATTAACATCTTAAATCAATCGAAAGGAAGAGAAATAGATATATTTTTAATGTTAGTTTAAAAACATATTAAATGTTCATATCGGTAATAAATTAATGCCGGATATTTAACACGGCTTTTTATTGACCTTTCTCTGTTGTCACTTTTGAATGAATTTAAAAAAAAAATTATACAAAACAATCTTTGTATTTCGAAAAGACCAAAATAATAAACCCTTTGATATTTGTTAAGCACAGTTGCAGATACGCAGCTTCTCTTCTGGTAAATTGTAATTTTAGCAAACTCTTATTTTCATAGTCCTTTACACACTTTTCTCCGATCTCCGGTCTTCAAATAAACACGTTTAAAGAAAACATTTTCAATAAAATGGAAAGCTCAGCAAATACATTTATTTATAAAAAAAACAGAAAAGGCGAATACTTATTTAATTTTGACAATCTCTTTCAATGACAATGACAAGTAACTTGTTTGTTTGCAGTAAACATCACTCTATCAAGGTTGTTTCGACATAGTAACTACAGTATTGTCATTCAAGATTCACTTTTCAGTTAAAATAATTTAAGAAATATTTTGGCACTAGGTTTAAGCGCACAATACGTTTCTTTCATTTACAGTCTTTGAATCTGACACCTGTTTTATCGGTTCAAATATTACTTGGATCATCAAAAGTGTATTATGTCACAAATTTAAATAATTACATCCCTAAAAAATTACACATAAACAACATACTTTGTTTAGACGTTTTGTGTAATTTGCTTGAGGTAAACGTAATATGGGTTATCGTTAAAAATTGATTTTGGTAGTCTTCATATTTTCCTTTAAACATGCATAGACTACTTTTTATTATATAAATGGAATGAAGCGCATACCGCCAGACATGATATTAATATCTTCGTATTAAATGTATAGAAAAACATCAAACCATATTGAATTTAATTAATATTGGTATGTCTGTCACGTGTGACAACAGGATCTTTTCATTAGAAGTAAGAATATATAAGCTCCTACAAGTTTATTATCAGTTGCATGCTTCGAGATGTTGTTAATATTTAGAGTTTCTGATTGATAATAAGTCCGCTCTGGGAACATTAACTAACATTTAATTTTCATTCATGCTATCCTTTAAGTATTTTTCTTATATGGGTTGAAATTTCTTATGTGGCTTAGGGACATGGACCGCAGACCAGTGCCATCCAAGAACACGCTTAATCAAAACAAGCCATCACTATTTTAGAATTTTCCGTTTTAAGCGTTTTTTCTCCATTTTTCTATTTTAAAGAAACACAGAAAAATGAAAATGAAACATATATCTAAAGTATAATAGTCCTGATTTTGTCCCTAAACTGTGTTACTCGATTTCTGTTTAATATTTATTAGTCTAATAATTCCCATATCACAAAAGTTATTGTTCTGAGACGAATATACTCTTTCCTGTATTATTCAGTATAAACTATTAGTAAGAGCAAATCAGTCGTTTGTACTTCAGCATTTTTAAGAAATCGCATTCATTTCTAGCCACAAGCAATTGAGAAAAATCATTTATGAATTGAAATTTTGTCTGTGGATTTCTTTAAACTTTTAAACGTGTCGATAACACTCGCGACTAGAAACAATTATCAAACTTCTTGCCTTGAAGCCTTGCAGTTCTTTCTTTCCTTGTCGTTTATGTTTCATTTAAATGAACGCAGCAGATAACAGACCAAAAGGGCAGTCAGGAAAAAAACAACGAATATTACAACAAAACTAATCACAAAAAAGCTTTATAACAGTTCAATATCTTAGGTCGCAAACATTCTGTCAGTAGTTGGTGTCTTTTAAAATAGTGTGTGTAAGGTAAGCATGGTTGTAAATAGTTCTATTCAAAGGTAATATAAATATTCGCGTTACAATTAAATACCAATCTACGATGACAGGCACATGTATTACAAAATGCAAAATGATTTATGCCTACCGTGACATAAGTATGAGGAATTTTGTAAAATAATTATAAACTGAAGTAACTAGCTAAGTTTTTAATAAAGTGACTATTATCATTTGTTATCGACTTGACATGCATTTAAGAACAGTTTGCATAACTTTTGTATGTTAATTGAAAATCGGAACTAGATAGCGTGACAATAAATAACAAATAACAGATTACATGTTTAATGTATTATAATACGTTTGTATCTGATTTTTAATCAGTGTTATTCTAAATAAATTCAAAGCAATAACGACTGGTAGATAATATTGCACCATAAAGAGGGAATATCAGTTACAATATATACAATAACTATGTCAATAAATGTATACATATATTAAATAAAATTATTGTGTTATCCGTTATTCCAAAATGTGGTTTGTTGAAAAGTCAAGATCCTTTCTTATCTTTTTTTCAAGTTCGGACCAGTAAGAAGTATTATATTATTTTAAAATTGGATATGTATTTACGAATCCTTTAGATTTCAAATTATAAAAAATAATGACAACTTGCTGTATTTGAAGTTCAATGTTCCATTCCAAAAGACTCTTTTGTCTGCACAATTGTCATTTTCAACTTTGAAGTTGAATTGTGAAAAAACGCAAAATAATAGCCTTGCAACATACTTGATGAGATACTAGACGGTTCAAGGTCTGGATTGTATCGTTGATTACTGCTGTGTGCTGATGATGAAAAAAACTCATCTGATAAAACCAACTTTCCGGAAGTCTTTAAGAAGAATCTAAATGACAAAGTTATTTTAATGAACCAAAAGGAATGTTGCTGACTGAACTAACCAGTAATCGAACAATCCTTTAACAAAGCATTATACATCGTGAAACCTTAAAACAATAAATCACCATGTATATCGACTTTGAATTTGTGATACACGTAACTGTTTCTGTTTACATTTTTGTAAAATTGAAATGTTATTGTAAATCTGACAGGAATTTATCATAAATTAAGTTCATCATTAGTGAAATTAATAATCTGTTATTAAATAGTAAATATGGTATTTTTATCCTAATTTGAAACTGCAAACTCAAAAGATTTTTTTCGCAAATGCCATTTTATATTATACGTATGTTTTATCACGTATATGCAATGAAGACAATTAGATTTTTATACTGCAACTACCCAGTACCTGACTGTGAAATTTGGTTTTTATTGTAATACAAATATATGAAGCTGAATTAACATTAAAAGACAAGTCCTGCGATATAGAGTTATATAACAAATGAAATGAAATATACAATTAATATGAAATTGAAACAAACATCACTTCTCTAAATATATACTATGCTCAAATTAGATGTTAAAAAATATCAATTATTGCTGCCCAGTAAATATAAAATAAACACGTTTTGACTTCACCACACAAAGTAAATGTTATGTTCAAATTCTAAGCAATATAAATGGTCACACTATGAATATAAAGTTCCATTAAAAAACTGGCAGGTTTGTTTTAAGAAAAGACTGATTTCACTTGACCTGCAATAGGGAATGCAGTTTCCCATACAGAGTTTCTTCTTTCCTCTATTCAAATTGGACAAATTCAGTAAGAATTTCATAGATTTCAGTACCTTTTTATGAGTAAAATATATTAGTCAATGACGAGCATAGCATATCTTTAAAATGAAATACGTTTTTCATTTTAGTTATTTTTTAGAGTGATGGTTAATTAATTTGCATATGTTTACCCATTTCCCTTTATCATCTGTAATTAAGTTTTCTTGACAAGTGAGGGAGAAAGAACGGAAATTAATATTGGTCTTTGGTTTTCTTTTGTTTATTTTTTTTAAACAAATAATGTATAATTCTAGCCAATCACAACACTCACTTTAAATATAAAAATTATCCATTTTAATTTTACTTCTTAATTCATTATTCTTTCTAATCAATAAGTATCATAATTACAGTCGTCTGAATGGCTTTTTTTTGTTTTGTTTTTCAAACATCGCAATTTTAATGATAAATTTTTTGTGTTCATTTTGCTTTATTAATTTAAAATTAACTAGATCTTTATGATATCACGTTCGTTTATTTTCGTGAGAATTCCAATAACTTTCTTATAAAATATCAATTGCAATTTATAAGACTATCTTACAGGCTTTATATAAAATATTGTCGTTTTGACTTACCCTGAAAAATATTTGATATGCCAGTCTAGTCTAAAAGTAGTTTTAAAGAACGTACTTTGAAAATGTCCTTTAAAATAAAAATTTTTATACTTAATAAATGATCATGTCCAAGCTCTGTAACACAAAACTTTGTCGATAATGCACTGAAAAGCAAATTATTTGGTACAAAAATGTTTATATACTTTGCAACACTATTAAATAGTTTCAAAAATGGTCAATACGTTATAAGTATTTTTTAAATCTTTAAACAGTATTCTTTAATGTAAAACACAACGTGAATACTTAAGTTATAACTTTCACACACACAGCTTTGAGAGTGGTGGAACATACATTAAATTGTTTAGATTAAGCATATGCGTACATCATGAACTCGAATGTTTCGGGATTCATCTACTCCAGAAGCGGAAAGTAGTAAGCGTTAACACAATCTTTTGTGATGCAAGCAATAGTGAAAATAAAATGTTTTACATGAAGGTGTCGGGTAAAACTATATTCACACTAGAACCATGGATCAGTTATATTGAATCATGTACCTCTCACCTATTATGCAAAAAGTAATAAATTATGTAAGTCAGTTTTACAACAATAAAAAAAGAAAGAGTAATAAGTTCGTAGGTTTCAATCCAGCGGCAGTTGCAATGTTTTATTTTCGCAGCTTTAAGTATTCAACTTTTATTTTTCGTCAATCATTCATGTTTTTCATTGTTAACGTGATATCATATAACTTTATCGTAGGTGTGTGCAGTTTCCACTTGATTCTTAAATTCAAAAACTACAATCGTAGGATACAGTTAGTCAAATTAGTTCGCATTGCCAATGACTGATGAACAATTTAAAAACAAGGAATTCAAATTACCATCTGTTATTTATGTTAAATGCATACCTCCTACTTTTTCTTTCAAATTTAACATACTTCTTAGGATGATCAGTAGATCAATTCAGGTGCCTTAACACAAATATAATGTCTCATTAATCAAAAGCTATCTCATTAGGTCTGTAACTGTAATAGTTGCAAATATTTATCTCACAAATGTTGCTAAACATTTTTTCGTAGACCATTAACCTTTAAGGAAGAGATACTATAACCTAGCTTACTGTGGTTTCCATCGGTTGTATTCTTAGAATATATGAATTAGACTAATTATCATTGTTGACTATTTTGTAGGCATAGAAAATTGTGTTCATTTAATTTTTTCTGAAGTCCAAATATAGAAGACTATAACAATGTAATGGTAACACTAAGATGACACGTGATTTTGTACCTAAAGACGAAAAAAAAAAAGAATAACATACCGGTTTGTACCTGGCAATCAATATCGCTTGCTGACTTCATGTATATATGACGCTATACATGTACATTCCTTTCATTGGATAAATAGGGGCAACATGAATAAAATATAATCTTACATTTGGCCTATATAGTGTCTTGTGAGGCGAGATTTCTTAATTTTATCCTTATCATTTTAATCGACATAAGTAATAAAAGAGTCTTACACCATTCGTGATTGGCGGAACTATGTCATTCTAAGCATGCACTCATTCATACATTAAAGTTGTCAGAATGACGTCATTATAAAGCTTTCGAACAACACTACATGTGTTTGTATGGGCTCATATAGTGTACTAAGGCTAGCGTTAGTAAATGAATTCCACCGATGTTTCGTGGTATAACAGAACTGGAAATATCTATTTCATACGGTGTCCTTATCGTGCCATTTAGAAGCT